>NC_038253.2:21307153-21308330 GCF_000004515.6 Glycine max
AGAGTTTAGAAAGAAAATTTTCACTTTACTAATAAGGAATTTAAACTAAGATCCTTCTTCATTTGTCTACAACAAATTGAGAGACTAATATACCTATACATGTGGAACTTGATTTGATGAGAAAAGAATCAACCACTCTTATATGTCTATACTCATGAAATAGTCCGGTGAACTTTACTTTGTCAGGGGTGCATTATTTTGTTTCATTTTTACTGCATTATGTTGTGGGAGTTTGCAGGGCAGTCTTATTCTTAGATTCCATCCCACAACATGTTGTGATATGATATCTTGTGAAATTTAGACAAAAGAAACACTAAAATTAGTGATTTGAGACTAGAAGTGAAAACTTTCCAAATAAGGGTTTCTTTTCAATTTACTATTTATTTATCCTGTAATATAGTTGTAATCACTAATCTTTCTGTAATTTTCATTATTAAATGAATAACATTGGTAGGAATGGAAAATAATGTCCTATAGATAAATTTTGGCAAGGTATCTATTCTCATGTCTAATTACGAAATTTGAACACTAAAATTAGTGTTGCTTCTCTACCACTGGATCGTGCTATTTGAGTTTCTCTTGGTCTTTATTGTCAAATATGCATATTATTCTTTATGTGGTTTAAAATAAAAATTCTGAATTTGTCAACTTTTATATTAGATACAGGGTGCTAGTGAATTTTTACATCAAAGCCGATAGAACCAACAGTCAGACATAGGTTCTAGCTGTAATAAGTGAGAAGTGAGAAAGGAATCTCTGCAACTCTTACCTAAGAAGTAAACTTTCTATTTTGATTACCAAGGTCATTGCATTGGATTTTTTATTAAATGTATCATCAACATTTTAAGAAAGTTAGTCATGTCAAGTAAAGCTCAGTTTAAAGCTTATGCTGCATGAATTAGGCCAAATAAATCTTCATAAATGATAGATAGTGTGATCATTCTACCAGTGCATTAAAGGCCCATCCCAATTTATCACTCTGCACTACTTGTTACATGTGTTAGGTTTTCGTTTAATGAGCGTACTATAGGCAAAGGTGCTGAAAGGCGTGCCTAAGCCACTGAGGCATGGTGCATGAAGCTTTTTTTTTCTTTTTTTTAATCATTTTATGCCTGCTATCTTTTCAATGAGTTGGGTCTATCAAGTTAATAGTGTGTTGAACTTATTTATTTATGCT
>NC_038253.2:21308430-21313929 GCF_000004515.6 Glycine max
CAATGATTGAAAATTGGACGAAATTCTTCTGCTAATTCAATATATGAAGGCTTATTTTCCAAAAGGATATACAAAACCTGGACCAGATGCTAGTCATGAGCAACGTGCGAAATTCATTCGGTTAGATAAGTTTTCATCTAATAACTTTACACTATACATCTACCATTCTTAGCATCATTTTTCTTGTTTTATAAATCTATTATATATTATATTTATGGTCACCATAAAATGGGTAAAATATGCAGTCAACTTTATATGATATAGATACGAACTTTTGTGCCCTCATTGCAATTTTTTTCTTCTCATGTTTTTCTTTTTTCTTTTTAACCATTTGGCTTTGTTGAGTCATTTATGTTCAAGTTTATGTTTTTTCTGGTACTCTTTTTAATTGCAATCCATTGTCCTAGGTTGATAATGGGCTAACCGGCATTGCGTTGGGATATTGCTCATGGTAGCATCAATAGAAATCTAACCAGGTTAAAGTATGAGCTTCAAGAAAAAAAAATATTTGAATATATTGTTATTGCCATTCATTAACAAAAAGCAAAAAAAAAAAATCCTACATTGGTTATACAGCAAACTGATGTAGAATGCTTTACCATGGGGTAGCATTCTACAACATTTGACAGCCACACCCGATGTAGAAAGATGATGATTCTACATCGGTTATTAGGACACCCGATATAAAAAGCTGATCATTCTACATCAGTTTTCCTTATAATCGATGTAGAATCGTCAGCTTTCTACATCAGGTTCACCTAATAACCGATGTAGAATTGTCAGCACTCTACATCGAGCTTGGGTCGACACCCGTAGTGGAACCCAAGTGATTCTACATCGGTCGTTGAACCATCGTAGTAGGACGATGATGTTTCAACATCGCCGACTACAACATCATGACAAAATCGATGAAAAAAGCTACTTTTAACCGATGTAAAATGCCTACTTTGTAGTAGTGTATGTATGGCCTCCAAATGGCAGCTGAGGCTAAAAGGGAGCATCTGCATGTTGTTGCTGATAGTCTCCAAGCTGTGATGCTTATTGATGATTTTATGCATTCTAAGGGAGAAAGATTCTTTCGGATTAGAAGAACATAGTGGAATAGATCTGAGTGGTAACACTGATGCAGAACATGATATATCCAACAACACTCAAGGTTCTAATGAAGGGGTTGAGCATCAAACCAGTTCTGTTGGTGACATCCATAGGACTCATGTTAATGAATCTATTGGTGACATCCAGAAAATGCATGCAAGAAACAAGTGGAAAGTCCTAACAACAACATTGAAGCTGAAGATGTGAAGGAAATTTCACATGTTGTGTACAAGGAGACAGGAAAGGCTTCAAAAGTTGAAGTAAAAGATGTGAAATTGAATCATCCAAAGGAAGTTCAGGTTTGCTTTAATTCATATATCCATCAAATTCATGTTCTTTCTTAAAGGTTAGGTATTTGGTTAGCCTGGTTTTTAATTTCTCATCATCTATTTTGGACAGGTTAACTCTGTGAGTAAGGGTAGCAATGCAGCCAAGACTAAGAACAAATCAATGCTACCTACTTCTAAGGCATCCCCAATTTCAACACCAAAAAGTTCAAAGCCTGCATAAAAAACTCCTAACAAAACAGTGACACCTGTTTCTTCAACTAGAAAGGGAATCTCTCCATCTTTGACTATGAGGCAAATTACTTCTGTTGAAGACAAATCTATGATAAAGAAGCAGGTAATTGGATAATCTTCATGGACAACTGTTCAGTGTTGACAAATGTTTTTTTATATAGTATAAATGGTTATTATTAAACTGCACAAATTCAGATTGATTAAAAAATGTTTTTTTTATCTCTGTTAATATTACATATCGGACTATTAGATTGGTGACTTCATTCGTAGAACTAAAGACATAGATAGTAAGTAGCTTATTTCTGCATTGTTTCTGCTGAAAAATGTCTTTAATGTGTTGAATTACCAGATGAGTTGAGAACATGGGTTTCAAGTATTTGTTGGTTGTGACGTGTGTGTGTGCTTGGTTTGGATCCTTGGTTGTTACAACCAAGGATGTGTATTTTTCTCAGCTTGTGGTGTTATCACTTGTTTTCTTAATAATGGTGGGTCTTAAAACAGATAGAACTATAGGGCCACATACGGTGTCATTTAGGATGAGTATGGCATGGTTACATGTTAGTAAGTGTAAGCAAAAGCCACAGGGACTTAGTGTATCTTTCTGTAATCAAACAATGACAATGGAAGTGAGATCTAAAACAATGGCGCGGAGAATTGAAGCTTTCCTCGTACCTCGATCAGGTCACCACGAAATGTACCTAGGGTTAACCAAAACAACACAGACCTAGTAGGTTAGACGAAATGAAGCTTAGACATGAAACAATTTACCTCGTTCAAAATGACACCTTGCGAGCAAAAACCTAATCCTTGCAGGAGCACGACTTCCACAAACCAACTCCTTGCAACACACACAAACAAACATCCTTGCAGTGAGCAGAAGTTCCTCAAACAAAGAAACAAAGAAAAAGAAGAAGAAGAAGACAACAAAGACTAAGGTCCTTGTGGTTACAAAGAAGAAGAAGAAGAAGTTGTACCTAGGTAATGTGGCTACGTGTCACGGTCACGAAGAAGAAGAAGTAAAGAAGAAAAAGCGAAGAACAAAGCGCGAGGAAAAACCGATGTTAATTAAAACCGATGTTAATATATCATACCTTAACATCGGTTTTTGAAAAACTGATGTTAATTAAAAGACGTTAACATCAGTTTTAACATCGGTTTTTATAAATAACCGATGTTATCGTATGATACGTTAACATCATTTTTTCAAAAACCGATGTTAACATCGGTTTTTTAAAAAACGATGTTAACGTCTTTTAATTAACATTGGTTTTTCGAAAAACCGATGTTAAGGAATATACATTATTTACAAATATGCCACCGCGTTTAGCTTAATACCAGTTTTGTAGAAAATCGATGTTAATCTGCTGATGTTAAATGTGCTTTTTGTAGTAGTGTTTAGTCATTAAAAATAATTTCCTTCATTATCTTGCTCAAAAAAACCTTTTTGGTTACTCACCATAGTTGGGGCAAGAAACGTACCAAATGGTGTCTCCAAATAAGGCCCACAAAAGTTATTAAAAATCAAAAAATAAAAACTACAAGATTTGGGGTAAGTAAAAGGAAAATCCATTAAAATTAATTAGAAGCAGTGCTAAAACCTTAAGATCCAGAGACCCAAAAAACCTTAGAAATGGTTCAATCTCACAAAAACATAAAGTCAAAGTTTCAAAAATGCAAAATAGGTCTTAGCCCAAACCTAAAAATGGAGTTTTTTTCACTTCATTATCAACATTATAGAAATTCCATCTCAAAATCATGTGCCCAAACACCCCTAAGACCTAAGTCAATTAAAAAAAACACATGGTTCATGAGGTTTATTTGAAAAACTCTCCATACCTTGACAGTTTGTGAGAAGAAAAAAGAAGAGATTAGAAGCAAGAATGAGGAAAAACCATTGGAACCACCCTTAATGGGCCCCTCACACATGAACACAAAATACTCCCTCTGCCAATCCTAACATCACATAACACCAATGAATTAATCTAACCTTAGTCAAATTATTTTAACTAATGTCTCACACTCAAATTAATTTTAGTCAATTACTTGACTTTAGGTATTAAATAAAGCAATATATATAAAATACCAGACATTTATTATATTTTATGGAAAAAGGAATTTAAGATATTAAAGTGTAATATTTTTTATAATTCTATGAAAAAAATAATTTAACAAAGAAAGCATAAAGCGTAGTGAAAGAATTTCATAAGTCCAAAAAATAATCTTATGTTACAATATTAAATATGATATACCATGTATGAAAGACAAACATATATTTAAATATTTACAAGGATTGTAAGTTTGAAAATATGATATATAATAAATAATTATCATATATGAACCAAATGATTTAGGATTTTGAAAAGATGGGATATTTAATAAACTATTCATTTGTTTTGAAAGCTCTTATGGAAGAGTAGTGCAACATTGCTTACATGGTATTAGGAACAAAGCTTTAATTCTTAATTTGTGTCATTTTTTTCATAAATCATTTGTTATTTTTAGTAAAGACAATTATGCTCAACTTAGGTAGGATTATTGTGCATGATAATTAGATGTTTTCCAATTTATATTTTTTAAAAAAGCAAGAATAAAGTGGTCTAATAAAATATAGAAATAAAAAGAATATCTAAATTTATGTAGATGATAAATTGATTTAAAATATCATATTACAAAATTGTTATAGTCACAACTTTATATATTATAACAATAATTGTCATCCTAAAAAATAGTAATGTCTTACAGAATTTGTCAGTGATACAAATTACATATCTATGACAAACATGTTTATTATAAAATAAAATAAAATAATTGAATCAAAATATATTAATAGTGTAAAGATTTTTATATTGTCATTTAATCACAATTGTTATATATGAATATAACTATGATGACTTTTACAATAATTACTTTAGAAGTCACATAATAAAACTTCTAATTAGTTAATGGTATAATTTTTTATAAGTTGTATAGTTATACTCAAAGTAAAATTATAGATAATACATGAAAATGATGACTCACTATAGTGTTTTTATTAAGGAATAACTCATTATATTCTTAATAAAATACTATGTTGTGTTTCACAAATATAACTTAATTACTTAGCATTAAAGTATTAAAAAGTCATATATGGGAATGATTGTTGATTAAAAGTAACTTTAATAATTTGAAGAAGTCAAATACATTTTATCTGCTTATTTCTCATCATATTCTTTAAAACCAACTTAATTTTAATTGGAAAGAATCTAAAACTTACATATATGTACTAAAATTGTAAATTAGTTGCACAGATTGAAATTATGGTTTATACATAAAAATGAAATTTTATTATTTTGTTAAAAATATAAAATCTTATTTGACATAGGCAATCTTATTTTTTAATATTAAAATATCAATAAACCATATATGAGAACAATTTTTCAATGAAAAATAAAAAATCGTATTTCAAAAAGAAATTATTATTAAATATAAAATATTAATAAGTTTTAGATGTCAAGTAGAACTTATATATGCATTAATCGAATTATTAAATTACAACTTGCTTTTATTTGGTAAAAATCTAAAACTTACATAAATTTGATAAAATTTAAATTACCTGCACAAATTGAAAACTAAAAGTCAACTCACTTATAACTCAATGCACTTCGGTAGCTCTCCAATTGATTTGCATTTTGTTTTAAAAATACTATCCTATATAGGCGGAGGGAAGGGCGACTTCTAAGGGACAGGGGTCCCACACTTACTTTTAAGCATATTTAAATTATTATATATATTTTTTGACCATCTCATTTAACCATTTTCTAGCTTTTTGTCCACAATATTGAAATAAGAAAACTATAGACACTCCTACTTACCTGCTTATATTAGAATTCAAGAATTTCATTTA
>NC_038253.2:21641130-21645920 GCF_000004515.6 Glycine max
GTACCCATGGTGAGGACATGTAGTCCTCTCAAGGCGAGGACGTGTAGTCCTCTCAAGGCGAGGACGTGTAGTCCTCTCAAGGCGAGGACGTGTAGTCCTCTCAAGGTGAGGACGTGGAGTCCTCTGAAGGCGAGGATGTGTAGTCCTCTAAAGATGAGGGCGTGAAGCCCTCTGTTGGCGAGGACGTGTAGTCCTCTAAAGGTGAGGGCGTGTAGCCCTACGTTGGCGAGGACGTGTAGTCCTCTCAAGTTGAGGGCGTGCAGCCCTCTGTTGGCGAGGACGTGTAGTCCTCTAAAGGTGAGGGCGTGTAGCCCTACGAAGGTGAGGACATGCAGTCCTCTGATGGCGAGGGCGTGTAACCCTCTGAAGGTGAGGACATGCAGTCCTCTGATGGCGAGGGCGTGTAGCCCTCTGAAGGTGAGGACACACAGTCCTCTGATGGCGAGGGCGTGTAGCCCTCTGAAGCTGAGGACATGCAGTCCTCTGAAAGTGAGGACACACAGTCCTCTTAAGGTGAGGGCGTGCAGCCCTCTGTTGGCGAGGAGTGTAGTCCTCTGAAGACCAGGGTACTAGTACCCGAGGGTTCATCCTTATAAGCAAGAGATCGACTCATCGAGAAAGCCGGTCATCCCAAATTCAAAAGATTTGGACATTTAGATGTAGGGAATCTATGTAGTTAACATGATTTTGACGGATGCAAATGCATGCAACCTTTGTTGTGAATTTTGGGTAAATGCGGACTTTATATGAAACAATGCAATGTAATGGAAAGTTGTACAATGTTCATGGCATTCTTTCCCTATTTTGTGATTTTGATTTTGATTTGATTTTTTTTTTTTGGAAAACACAGATTTACTGCCCTTTTGAAAAAGGTGATAATTCATGCAACCTCATCCTATCTTTTTGCAAATCTCTCCGGGAACTCCCTCAGAGTGTATGTTCTTTTTGATTTAGTCACTTGACCATTTTGGAGTGACGGCAATGGAGTCGTTTGATGTTTAATCAATCCATTGAAATCCTAGGGTTTGTCCCCTTTTTTTTGTTAAAAACATCGATGGGTGAGAACTTTTGATCGGCCCCTATGTTCACTTGAGGCTCATGCACGGTGCCCCTCATTGCCCCAGTGTAAGGCTTTGAGGTACAATTCGTTGTCTTTCATCATGACCTTGTAGGAGGGAACCTATTCGGTGACAACTTCTAATCTGCCCCTAGGTTCGTTTGAGGTTTATGCATGGGGCCTTTCATTGCCCCAGTGTAGGGCTTAGAGGTACCAATTGTTGTCTTGTTTTCATAACCTCGTAGTGAGGAAGAATGAAAGACGCAATTGATTCTTGCAAAAAGAATTTTCCAAGGACGAGAAATAGTTGAAGGATTTTTCAGCTGATGGATTAAGTCAAATGACTCCTATGTAGAAGCAAGATGTTTTGATGTCTTGATGATGCTAAAGGATCAAGTGCTTCTAAGTTTTATTCAAGACAAGAATCCAAGAAAGTCAAGATATATGATCAAGTTGATTTCTAGAATCTTTTGGAAGAAGTTTCCAAATTGAAAAAACAAAAGGTTTGACCAAAGAATTCTATCATTTCAAATTGAGATTTGCTCTCCGGTAATCGATTACCAGCAGTTGAAAATGTTTATAACAGTCACTAGAAATTTGAATTCAAAATTTATAATGTGTAATCAATTACACATGGATGGTAATTGATTACCAGCAATTTATTCAAATTTTAAAGCTTGTGATCTATTACACAAGTCTTGTAATCGATTACCAGAGGAGATTTTCAGAAAATAATTTCCAAGAGTCACATCTATTCAAATGGTTTATGAATGGCCATCAAAGGTGACTTGGAAACACGAATTTAAAGAGAGTTTTCATTGCCCACAAAGTTTATCCTCTCAAAAGATTAAGAGTTTTTCTGAACTGAACTGTCTTATCCTCTCAAAAAGATTCCTTGGTCAACCACTTGCATATTCAATAAGGAATTTTGATTGGTCTTCATTGTACAATCTATCCCTTTTAAGAGAGATTTCTTCTTCTCTTCTTCTTACTTCTGAAAAGGGATTAAGAGACTGAGAGTCTCTTATTGTAGAGGATTCTTGAACACAAGGGAAGGGTTGTCCCTGTGTGGTTCAGACTTTGTAAAAGGAGTTTTACAAAGAGAGTGGAAAATCTCAAGTGGGTTTCTTGAGGACTGGACGTAGGCGCGGAAAGTGGCCGAACCAGTATAAATCAAGTTTGCATTCCTCTCTTACTTTAAACTTCTTTTATTGCTATTTATCTTTTGCTTTAAAGAAGTTTATTTTGATTTGTCTTTTGAGTAATTCATGTTAAGGGTGCATTGTTAATCCAAAAAGAAAGAGTGATAGTTCAATTGGGGAATAGTCTTTGCATCTTAATTCAACCCCCCTTTTTCTTAAGGTAACTGAGGCCATTTGTCCAACATCCTATTCTTGACAACTCGCTTCTCTAAGAAGACAAACTTTCTGGAATGATAAAATGAAGTCACATGAACGTCTATATTTTTACTTGAAAACACAGTCAATCAAATGCCTTTTTATTTTTTTTTATTTTGAAACTTATTTTTTTATTTTGAAACTTATTTGTTTTGAACTTTACTCGTTGTTTAACGGCACCCCCACCAACGTGCAAGACGAGTAATCTCTGATTGAACAGTCTTGGAAGTCAACACTCAGGAGCGCAGGTCGCTTGAGCAAATAGACCAATGGCTTGCACCCACATTCCGGTGAAAGTTGAATAAGCAAACATGCGTTTGTGAGAGGATGAGGGACAAGGATGTCCATTTTATCCATATCATTTAGCATTGTAACTGTGGTTTATAATAATGGCATAAACTTGAAAATCCTGATGAGTCATAACAACAGCTTCCAGAATTGCCCCATGTATGGTGTTGCTTGTCAATGTTATGATTCAACAAGCGATTCTCCTCAAATTTCAGCCAGCCCGTATCAATTAGACTTCACACTTTATGCTTCGGGGTCATACAATGCTCAATGGAATGCCCCAGGGCTCCTCCACGATAAGCACACGTTGCGTTCGAGTCGTGTAACATCCTGGAAATTTCTATCCGGAATTTTTGGAAACGATGTATTTTGAATGATTATATATATAAGTATTATTCAGTGTCTATGCCTATATGTTCTTGGTAGAAGTAGGAATAGCGGGGGGGGGGGGGGGGGGGGGCAAGATACGCGGGTTAGACTAATTAAGGAAGAGAAATCCATAACTGAGAGGTTATGGGTTAATTCTTAATTAATTAGTTAAAAATCATCGTTTTGCGTGTGACTTAGAATTTAACGAAACCAACCTCTGAACCACGCTCGGGGTTTTATTCTGAGCGTTTTGATATATATATTGCTTGCTTTCGAAAACTGGCCCCGACGGACGCAGAGAAACGCGAGAAACTGGAACCAGAGAAATGGCACGCAAACCGAGGCAGGATTTTAGCGTTTCAAAGGTCAGATTTTTCTCACTTTTGTGACTGAGTATGGGTCACAATCAAAAGAGAAAGTGGGCCCTTTTTGCTCCAATCAAATAGGGACATGTGGCAGAACTTGAATAAAATAATAAGAAAAGAGGAAAAAGCCTTTTAAAAACCAAAAAGCAACTCTCTCTCTCTTCACTCAGCAGAAAACATTGCAGAAGCCTTCTCTCTCCCTCTCCCTCACGTTGCCTTTCTTCTCCCTCATTCTCCATTGAAGCTCCACACAAAGCTTCAACCTTTGGTGCTCATTTCTGCCCCAAATCGTGAAAGGAGAGCATTTTTGGAGTCGTGAAGTGCGTGGCTACGAGTGGGACTTCGAAAATCCAGGTTTGGGTGGACTTCTTTCTCTCTTAAATTTCGTGGGTATGGGGTTTTGGGAGATATGATGGGTGGTTTTGTTAGTTTTCTGTTGTGTGATGATCATTCGTGAAGGCATTTGTTGAAAGCTTGTTGAAATTGCCATGTTTGGGTGAATTAGACATACCCATTCTGTTTTAGGGTTTTTGTGATGATGTTTGTGATGTTTATATGCTGAAATTGCTGATAGAAATTTGTTAGAGACAAAGGGTAGAACTAACCCAAGGTTAGAAAGTGAGAATGTGATGTTATGAGTGGAAAAAGAGTGAGACTTTGAGAGTTGGAAGGCTAAGTCTGAATTCTGTGGTAGATGGAGGTTAAAGTGAGTTAATACTAGCTTGAAATGTCATTTAGGACATGTGAGAAAGGTTAGGCTGAGCTAGAGAGAAAAACAAATGACCAAAGTGAACCAAGAGCCATTTCTAGGGCAAAATTAGGTGTTGAAGAGTCAAATTTTGATTTGGTGGAACTTTAGGTGTAAATCCAGTTTGGGCAAGTTTAGATTGATGTTATGGACTTGTGTGAGGTGAGAGTTTGCTTCAAATTTACCTCATTCTAAATTTCACTTTTCAAACCTAGAAAACCCATTGAATTGAGGGGTTTTGGACACCTAGATTTTGTGTTGCTGTGGTTTGAAGCTTGACCTTGGTTTAGACATGGTTGATACATGATTTGGGACTTGTAGGATTTGATTTGGGCAAGATTGGATGAGGGGAAGTGTGGTTTTCGAAATCTGCATTTTGTGCAGATTTTTGCTGTGAAATTGTGCAGCAGGATTTTGCACAAGTGCAGAAAAATACTAGGCATTTGCTGGTTGTGGAAAGAGCAGTGCAGAATGAGTTCTGGATGTTTGCTAGTAGATCCCAACGGTCAAAATGTAGGCTTATGTACTAGAGACTTCCAGTAAAAAATTTGGAGTCGATCCAACGG